>NW_027189472.1:0-25224 GCF_040958095.1 Procambarus clarkii
ATGCGAGGATAAAAAATAGATTTCATAAGACCCAATGTGCTAGCTGATATCAAAACAATTTATGTTATCGTCTATTAAGCCCTTCAGTAAAAAAGTATAGGGACCTAATTAGGTCCCGTTTTGAGGTGGTGGTGGGTGGAATCGATGGATTAGCCAAGCTCTTATCCGCCGAATCCGTAGAGGGTACGACCCTGGCGCTTCAGAGCGTACACCACGTCCATAGCAGTGACGGTCTTCCTCTTGGCGTGTTCCGTGTAGGTTACAGCATCACGGATGACGTTCTCGAGGAACACCTTCAGGACGCCACGGTCTCTTCGTAGATGAGACCCGAAATACGCTTCACGCCGCCACGACGAGCTAAGCGACGATAGCGGGCTTGGTGATGCCCTGGATGTTGTCACGTAGCACCTTACGATGACGCTTGGCGCCACCCTTCCGAGTCCCTTGCCTCCTTGCCGCGTCCAGTCATGGTGTTGAAGTTGTTGTGAATCGAATTGACGAATGCCCGCACGATTTCCCGACTATATCCCATCAAGCGGACGTACTAGTAGCATTGCAACTCCTGCCTGCCCTTACTTTACGCTTGTGGTCGAGTAGACACGGCTTTCTCACAACGCTTTCAAAACTGCAGTTGCCTACTCGTCTGTTTCACGTCCCTGTGAAATGACTTTTGCACAAATCCAAAAAATAGAGCAAAATCAGCGATAATAGTGATTGAGGTGAGCCGCCTGTTGGCTGCAGCCAGAGGAAGGAGGGGAGGGGCAACGGGGTGACGTAGGCGAGTCGAGCAGCCAATGGCGCTCGAGCAAGCGCCTCGAGACGGCGTATATAAGCAAAAATTTTTCGGCGCCGGCCATCACAAACCACAGTTGTTCACCATGGCTCGCACCAAGCAGACTGCTCGCAAGTCCACGGGAGGCAAGGCTCCTCGTAAGCAGCTGGCCACCAAGGCAGCACGCAAGTCTGCTCCTGCCACAGGGGGTGTGAAGAAGCCTCACCGTTACAGGCCCGGAACGGTCGCCCTGCGTGAGATCCGTCGTTACCAGAAGAGCACCGAGTTGCTCATCAGGAAACTTCCCTTCCAGCGTCTGGTGCGCGAGATTGCCCAGGACTTCAAGACCGATCTTCGCTTCCAGTCGTCTGCCGTCATGGCTTTACAGGAGGCATCCGAGGCTTACCTGGTCGGTCTCTTCGAGGACACTAACCTCTGTGCCATCCACGCCAAGCGTGTCACCATCATGCCAAAGGACATTCAGCTTGCTCGCCGTATCCGTGGAGAGCGTGCATAAGCTAAATCGACCACCCTAGTATACACCAAACTCGGCCCTTCTCAGGGCCAAAATATCCTTCTAAGGAGATTTCAGACATTCCTAGCATAATTTAGGTGTCATACATACATGTGATATCAATAAATCAAGTCATTTGTAGTACAACCTGTTCTCTTACAAACAAAACGCCGTCGCTTTTCACTCTTATGCACTGTCAAGGATCACCCCCCCCCCCCCCCCCCAAAATAAAAATTGTCATACTGTACTAGAAATAAAAGCAGCTTGTATAAGTGACATATACTGTCCAGTCCTGTTTTATTCTGTTTTCGGTCCTCTGGCTTAATCTGTTAAGTTAGGAGATGACATTTTAAATTAACCGTTTTCTTGACATTTTCAAACCTAAGAGGGTGGCCTGCATAGTAATCCTAATGTGGAACATAACAATGAATCTCTAATCTCTAGAAAAAAGATACCGAGTGCTTATATGTGTTGAGAGAGAGAGAGAGAGAGAGAGAGAGAGAGAGAGAGAGAGAGACACACAGACAAGATAGACAAGACAGACAGACAAACAGACAGACAGACAGACAGACAGACAGACAGACAGACAGACAGACAGACAGACAGACAGACAGACAGGCAGGCAGGCAGGCAGACAGACAGACAGACAGACAGACAGACAGACAGACAGACAGACACTGAGAGAGAGAAACACACACAGACAGTTTCATAAATATTCTCATTTTATAGCTATTTGCTTTCAGTGACAGAGGTTTTTGTTATAATAGTATTGGTGTCTAACACTCACAATCTCTTTAGAAATTAAAGTGTGGCTCCAATGGAGCCGAGTTTGTTGGTTTGAGGCCAAGCCACCACCACAGGGCAGTAAGTAAGCCGTTTACTTGGAGGAGGTGTACTTGGTGACGGCCTTAGTGCCCTCAGAGACGGCGTGCTTGGCCAGTTCTCCGGGCAACAGGAGCCTTACAGCCGTCTGGATCTCCCGACTGGTAATGGTGGAACGCTTGTTGTAGTGGGCCAGGCGAGAAGCCTCGGCGGCGATGCGCTCGAAGATGTCGTTCACGAACGAGTTCATGATCGACATGGCTTTGGAAGAGATACCAGTGTCGGGGTGGACCTGCTTCAGCACTTTGTAGATGTAGATGCTGTAGCTCTCCTTCCTCCTGCGCTTCTTTTTCTTATCGCCCTTGGCAATGGCCTTCTGGGCCTTTCCGGCCTTCTTGGCAGCCTTTCCAGATGCCTTGGGTGGCATGATGATGCTCGTGCTGGCTGGCGTTGCGATACAATAATGAACTTTTGCGCGAGGCGAGCTTTCCTTTTATATCCCGCTCGCGACTCAGCTCAGAGCGGGTCGCGTGGCGGAGCGCGCTGATTGGTCAGTGGCGGGCTCCCTTGATCCTGAGCGGGGTATATAACACGAAGCTCGATCTGCGGGGCGGCATAAAACACCACAAACCCACAACAGCAGCAGCAATGTCAGGACGCGGCAAGGGAGGCAAAGTGAAGGGCAAGTCAAAGTCTCGCTCCAGCAGGGCCGGACTTCAGTTCCCCGTGGGCAGAATTCACCGTCTGCTGCGTAAGGGCAACTACGCCGAACGCGTCGGTGCTGGCGCTCCTGTCTACCTGGCAGCCGTCATGGAATACCTCGCTGCCGAAGTTCTGGAGCTCGCCGGTAACGCCGCACGTGACAACAAGAAGACCCGTATCATCCCACGTCACTTGCAGTTGGCCATCCGCAACGACGAAGAACTCAACAAACTTCTGTCTGGCGTAACCATTGCACAGGGAGGTGTTCTTCCAAACATTCAGGCAGTTCTTTTGCCAAAGAAGACAGAGAAGAAGTAAGCACTTCTGCCACCCACCACGACAAATACCATAACCAGGCTCCATCCGGAGCCACACACACTTTAATAGAGAGATTCAAGTAGACAATCAACTTTCAAACATTAATAATAACATTTATATTGATTTCATTTGGAATGTGTACATAACAAACAAACAAACAAAACAAAATTATAGGGGATATTCAGCATCACTTGGAATATTAACCAATCATATAAATCCAATATATATTTTATATTTTACTTTAAGCGAGGAATTCATATTCTATTAATTTTTAATCATACAAATGAACAAAAGCAATTCTTCACTAGACGTAATGAATGAATAAATGATCAAGGTTTTAATGTGTTTCATGAATATATATATATATATATATATATATATATATATATATATATATATATATATATATATATATATATATATATATATATATATATATATATATATATATATATATATATATTAATACTTGTGAACCAGAATATGTTTGAGCAGCAGCGATCGTGCCTGCCATTGGCCGAAGTGCAACAATTCAAATAATTTAAAGGGCCTGCTCGGGTATATAAGAGAGGCTGGGAGACTGGGGCCGGTGGTGGGTGATGGGTGATGAGTGATGGTGTGGTGTGGTATGGTGTTGTTAAGAGTTGATTTACGGCCAGCCAGCCAGCTGCAGCCAAGGCAGGGCAGGGCAGGGCAAGGCAAGGCAAGGCAAGGCAAGGCAAGGCAAGGCAATAACAGAACAGGACAGGACAGGACAGGCAAGGCAAGGCAAGGCAAGGCAAGCAGGCGGGCGGGCGGGCGGGCGGGCGGGCGGGCGGGCGGGCGGGCGGGCGGGCGGCCGGCCAGCCAGCCAGCCAGGCAGGCAGGCAGGCAGGCAGGCAGGCAGGCAGGCAGGCAGGCAGGCAGGCAGGCAGGCAGGCAGGCAGGCAGGCAGGCAGGCAGGCAGCCAGCCAGCCAGCCAGCCAGCCAGCCAGCCAGCCAGCCAGCCACTCCCACTTTGTATTTATATGCATTCAATTTATATTCAAACATTATATATGTTAAGGGCCTAGTTTTAGTGTTTATTTTAAAAATGACAAACATCGAGTCGTTTTACCAGTCCTTTAGCGTTAACAGTGATGCATTTTAAAACTGAACAGAAATCACCTTTTCTGGATATATCAAATATCGAATCCGCTTAATGTGCCTACAATTCAATCATTCAAAAAATACATAATTTACATCATGCCTTTTCATAGAACAGACAATAAGATTTGAGACAATAAGAACTTTACTTTTATAACTAAAGTTGCACAATTATACCAACTCTATGGTGGCTGGGTGGTAAGGTGTGTGGCTGGTGTTTTGGAAGTCGCGAGTTCAAACGACCCAATGGGAGTACTTTTTTTTTTTGCCATACAATCTTCCTAATACTATTATGTAGGTGTGTGTGTGTGTGTGTGTTTTTATTCATTCTTTGGTTTTATAGATGACATACATATTGACTCCTTTTACCGGTCCTTAATTAGGCTCTGGGGAAGCAATGGTGGTGGTGCATTTAAAACTAAACCAAAAATCACCAGTTCTGGACGCGTCAAATATCATATCCGCTTAATGTGTCTACAACCTAATTACTTAAAACTACACTATTTAATTCATTCATATCATGTGCATATTGGTCATTATGCTCATACAACCGACATCAAAATTTATTTTCATTATTAGAATCATACATTTCATCAAGTAATACAGATACAAAGAGATTTTCTTTCTGAGAAGACCGTTAGTATTGGCTGGCTGGCAGGCAGGCAGGCATTTGAGGGTTATTATTTCGCCTGTTGATTGGGGGGAGGGTTGATGTGTTAGGGGGTTTTCGGTTAGGTGTGGTGGTGGTGATTGGTGGTGATTGGTGGTGATTGGTGGTGGTGGTGATTGGTGGTGAGTAGTGGTGGTGGTGGTGAGTAGTGGTGGTGGTGGTGGTGGTGGTGGTAGTAGGTGGGAGGGGGGGGGGGGGGGAAGGGGACTGATGGTCTGTGGATTCCTTCTCCGTACCCCTTACATATAAGCAAAAACATGCCTTCCTGTGGGTATAGAAACATTAACACAAATTATATATGTAACTGATATTGTAGCCTTTTAAACAGAAAAGATTTGTACATACAAATACTTTTAAATTATCATTTATTTGTGGAAATGGCATTTACGTCATTAAATTGATACCTCAGCATCAAGCTTGTGTCCTGCAGCTGTGGTCCAGTGGTAAAGTGTATATAAGTGATGCGTATTCTTGGAGTTGCGAGTTCAAACCCGGATTAAGCTATATATATATATATATATATATATATATATATATATATATATATATATATATATATATATATATATATATATATATATATATATATATATATATATATATATATATAAAACAACATGTTTTGTTTTGGTTGTTTGTTTTTGTATAAAGCCTCACACACTATATTAAGCGAGTTTGTTTTAAACATGACATACATATTAATTCATTTTACCAGGCCTTATTCCACACAACTCCGTGAATTTCCCGTGGAGCCAGCCATTCAAACAAAAACAAACGAAACAAAACAAAACAAAACAAAAAACATTATTGCCAACAGCATTTGGTGTTCCCAGGCGGTCACCCATCCAAGTACTAACCAAACCCAACGTTGCTTAACTTCGCTGATCGGACGAGAAGCGGTGTTCTCAACGTGGTATGGCCGTTGGCATGAGACTGCCTACACATTGTGGCTAATAACCAACTCTTTTTAGTCATCACGGCAGGATACGGACCTTCTTGTGGTGTCTTAATGGTAATTGTATCCTAACATATTTTTGTCTCCTTGGCATGGATATTTAACATCGTTTATTCAGTCTTGGGTTTATGTTCTTTCGCCATTTACAGACATTTTACATCTACCTACTTCCTCAGCCTGCCCTGCCAATTTCTAATGAATTTGTGGATTTTCTTTTGTAATACATACATGTGTGTGCTCATCTGCTCTTCAGTTTTTATGATATTTGTCTCATCTGTCCTGCTTTATGATACTTTTACAAAGAACATGAACAAATGCTTCTATTTTAGAGAAGATATGGGATCCAGGTTTCGGAGCCGTAAAACCAACCGTTGTGATTGGTGGACGAGTTGCCAGGTTGCAGCTTCTGTACCGTGCCGGCACATAAATAGGTTCGGCTCAAGCGGCGGCAGCATCATTCCCCCGTGACTGTCTGAGCGTCTCTCATCACCTTGGTTATCTCATCATCATCATGGTAGAAGCAAAGCCTACCAAGAAGGCTGCGGCTGCTGCTGTGGTGGCCACCACCAGGAAACCTCGCGTCCAGGTTGCTCACCCGAAAACTAGTCAAATGGTTCTAGCCGCGGTCGCAGCACTCAAAGACCGTAAGGGCTCGTCTCTACAAGCAATCAAGAAGTACGTTGTTGCCAACAACAAAGTCGAGGCTGCCAAGATCGCCATTTACATCCGAAGATTTCTCAAGAAAGCAGTGGCTGACGGCATTCTTGTTCAGACCAAGGGAAGTGGAGCTAGTGGATCATTCAAGCTGGCCGTAGCAGAGAAGAGGGCCGTTCTAACTCCCAAGAAAGCCACCACAACCAAGAAACCATCTACAGCAGCAAAGAAGGCCGTGGTAACTCCCAAGAAAGCCGCCACAAGCAACAAACCACCTACAGCCTTGAAAAAGAAGCAGCAGCAGCAGCTTGTTGTTGGGAACAAAAAGCCCAAAATAAAGAGAGCTTCAAAATCTCCCAAACCACCCAAGGCAAAGAAAGCTGTCAAGAAAACAACAAAGGCAAAATAAACGATGACATGCAAGCAGCATGAATACACATGACAATAAACATCCAGGCCTCCCCCCTCAGTGGAGGGGCCTCATATGATTCCAAAAAGAGTTTAGTTTTGTAGACAAATAAATCATTACTTTTGGGGTAGATTTACTCTGTATATTATATATATATATATATATATATATATATATATATATATATATATATATATATATTTATATATACACATGGGTGAGGTGATATGGTACCAAAGTTTTGGGTAAGGTGATTGACATTTACACAAGATAAAACACGAACCAATGGGAATAAAAACATAAGAATGGAAGTAACTGCAGAAGGCCTATTGGCCCATAACACAAGCACTTCCTCTTGATGCTTCTATATTGGTTCGGAGTCTTGAAGCTATAATATATATATATATATATATATATATATATATATATATATATATATATATATATATATATATATATATATATATATATATATATATATATATATATATAATATATATATATATATATATATATATATATATATATATATATATATATATATATATATATATATATATATGCACACAAAACTAAATAGTCTTGTTAGACAAATTGCCCCTATTAGAGGCAAGTTGACTAACAAGCCGAATGACTGCAATTGTTTTGAATTTGAGTTAAATCTAACATAGAAATGTAATCAAACCTAACCTAACCTATGCTAACCCAAGCTAAGCTAACCTAACCTAACCTAAGCTAACCCAAGCTAAGCTAAGCTAAGCTAACCTAACCTAACCTAACCTAAGCTAACCTAACCTAACCTAACCTAACCTAACCTAACCCAGCAATTCATGATCTTAATATAATACTGTTAATTGGATAAACCAATTTGGAAAGAAATGTTCGAAAATAACAAAATTAACTGTGCTTGTTAGGAAAATTGGGCCTTGCATACTTGTCCCAATAGTGTGGTTCTCGCTTTTAGGTACGACATAAACGTATACCTAAGTTGAGAGAGAAAAAGATTCGCACTCAAACATGCATATCGATTGCCAGTCCTGAATTCTGGGTAGATATTCGTGTCCTCCCTTTTCATTTACCATCATTTGGATACTATCAAAACAGCTCTGAGAAGGATAAAATGAATAAAACGGGTAGCTCACTCATGTAAAAAGGAAGAGTTGGGAAAGATCTCTCTCTCTCTCTCTCTCTCTCTCTCCCCCTCACCCCCCACCAATGATCCTGCTCTGCTAGTATATAACGTAACAAACCTTCCCCCCCCCCCCTCCCTCCCCAATCAGAGTCCCTTTAAGCATGCGAGGATAAAAAATAGATTTCATAAGACCCAATGTGCTAGCTGATATCAAAACAATTTATGTTATCGTCTATTAAGCCCTTCAGTAAAAAAGTATAGGGACCTAATTAGGTCCCGTTTTGAGGTGGTGGTGGGTGGAATCGATGGATTAGCCAAGCTCTTATCCGCCGAATCCGTAGAGGGTACGACCCTGGCGCTTCAGAGCGTACACCACGTCCATAGCAGTGACGGTCTTCCTCTTGGCGTGTTCCGTGTAGGTTACAGCATCACGGATGACGTTCTCGAGGAACACCTTCAGGACGCCACGGGTCTCTTCGTAGATGAGACCCGAAATACGCTTCACGCCGCCACGACGAGCTAAGCGACGAATAGCGGGCTTGGTGATGCCCTGGATGTTGTCACGTAGCACCTTACGATGACGCTTGGCGCCACCCTTTCCGAGTCCCTTGCCTCCCTTGCCGCGTCCAGTCATGGTGTTGAAGTTGTGTGAATCGAATTGACGAATGCCCAGAATCAGAATCAGAATAATACAGGAGAAGATGCCCATAGGGGCGAGTTTGGAAGTGGGGACAGAAGAAGATAAGGGGGGGTGAGAGGAAGAAGATTTGTAAGAGAAAAAGTGCCAGGGCTAAACCCAGCTGCGTGTCGTTAGGTTGCGGCTTTCGAGGCAGGGACTCAGTCGGGTGTTTTCAGTGACAACATCGGGACATCACAAACTCACAACATCACAGTGATTGGCTCAAGAGCGTCAGGGCTGAACTTTTTTACGGATTGTTTGTGCTGGTTGTTGAGAGCTGAATATGTAATGATAGTGGATGCTGGGTGTTGAGAGCTAAAGTTTAACGAAATACAGAGTTAGGAAGAGGATCATGGATGGTAGAGAAGAGGTCATGATTGTTTCGTGGTAGTCTGAGAGTGTGTAGGAGAAAATCAATGTGTTGTTCATGATGAGTGAGTAGTCTATCGATTTGTTTGTCTGATAGAGTTTTCCAGTAGGTATTTAGGGCAGGAATGTTAGTACTTTCATGGAGACTTTGACTGGTATTTAACTCTTGCCATCGGGTGTTGAGTACCCATCTTAGTGCTCTATTCTGTATTCTTTGAAGTTTTATTTTGTTAGTGCGTGCAGATAGAGAAAGAGCTAGTGGAGCGTATGTTAGGAGAGGTCTAATAAGTGCTTTGTAAAGGTGCATTTTTGTGTCAGGTTTTGCAAATCTAAGTCTGTATAGTTTCTTCATGGCTTGAAGAGCTATTGCATGTTTCTGTGTTATGTGTGTGTGAAAGAGTAGTTGTCGATCAAATGTGAGTCCCAGGACTGTGGAGGAGGGAGATACAGAGATATAAGTAGGATTTTGAGTGTATGAATAGAGTTTGAGAGGAATTGGGCGAATAGTTCTTTTACAGAAAAAGTAGGTGATTTTAGATTTGCTGGAGTTGGTTTTTATACGCCATTTGTACTCCCACTCAGTGACAACATCAAGTTCTGTTTGTGCTCTGTTTGTTAGTGTATCAATGGTGTTGCTGGTGACAAGGTGAGAGACATCATCAGCATAACATATGGTTAATGAAGTGTGATGAACAGGGTCAGGAATGTCGTTTATGTATAGGATGTAGAGTGTTGGGGCAAGAACAGAACCTTGGGGAACACCGGCGTTTAAGTTGAAGTAGTCAGAGTGTTGTTGGAGGAACTTAATTCTCATTGTCCTATTGTCTAAGTAGTTCGAAAGAAGTTTGGTGGTGATGAGAGGAAGATTAAAGTTGTTGCATAGTTTGAATTTTAAGCCGTCATGCCAAACAGTGTCAAAGGCCTTCTCAACGTCCTTAGTGATGAGTGCAGTCTTAAGTCTTTGGTGCTGATTGATACTGAGGTAGTTAGTCATGATGTTTAAGGCGTCGTGAGTGGACCGGTGAGGCCGAAATCCAAACTGTTTGTTAGTGAGTAAGTCATTGTGTTCAAGGTGCGTTCTAAGTCTCTGGTTGATCAGCCTTTCAAAGACTTTGCCAAGTGTCTCTAGAAGGCTGATGGGTCTATAGTTCTTTGGGTCAGTGTGGGGTTTCCCAGGTTTTGGAATAAGAACGGCTGTGGCAGACTTAAAGTTGAGTGGAAAGTACCCAGAGGCAAGGGAGGCGTTGAATAGGTTAGTGATAGCAGTAATGATAGAAGCAGGGAGTTGTCTAAGAAGGATATGTCCAATGCCAGACGCACCAGGGGCTCTACGACGAGTGCCCATGAGAGCTGTCTTGACATCAGCTAGAGTTAGGGGAGTCTGTAGTTCAGTGTTTGAATTGAGATTTTCAAGGTGAATGAGGTCGTCTGGTGTAGTTGCTTGTCTATTTTGGTGTATCCAGTCTTCGACTATTTCAATGTTGGGGCGTGCAAATGGTTCAGGAGGATGTGGGTGAAAGATTTGTTCCCAGTGGTGTTTAAAAATGTTGAGAACTGCTTCAGGATCAGTGATTTTGTTGTTATTATGTAGAAGGTATTTAAACGGTGTGTGAGTTGATCCTTGTAATCGTTTGATTCGTTTCCAGAATTCTTGAGGTGTCAGTTTTCTGTATTGTTCTGCTTGTTCTATAAGGTGTTTCCAATGTTTTGTGTGGTCTTCATCTAGGCTGTTAAGGATATGGTTTTTTAATGCTGTTAGGTCCCATAGTATTTGTCCATGACGATGTATGTTTTGTAAGAATCTAGTGTGATAGCAAGCTAAGAGGCGTTTGGAGCGAATGGAGGGGGTGAAAGTGAAATGTGGTTTGTGTGCTGTTTTAGGGATGGAGATGTTTGCTGCATGAATGATGGTGTCTTGTATGTTGCGTGCTTGTGTGTCGATGTCAGTGTGATGTTTGTCATTGTATTCATAAGTGAGATCAGTGTCATCAATGTGTTGTTTGAACATGTCCCAGTTTGCCCTATGGTATGAGAATTGAGGAGTGCTGGGGATGAGAATAGGATTTGTGGAGACTGTGAGAATTAAGGGAATATGATCAGAGCCCGTAATGGGCCCTGGTGAAATGAAGTGTTGCAAGTTGCTGCCGTGTCTGTTGGTGAATATGAGATCAGGCCGGCCAGAACCTGTATGTGTGAAACAAGTGGGGAAATCAGGGCCAAGAAAGAATAGATGTTTTTGGGTGTATATTTGGTGAAGCTGTCTGCCATGCTGATTTGTGGTATTGTGGTGGAATGTAGGGTGTTGTGCATTGAGGTCTGCAAGCAGAAAAACAGGCAAGTGAGAGTTGTTGAAGAGAGTTATGAAATCTTGCATGGGAATGTCGGTGTTAGGACGGGTGTAGGTTGTGCAGATGATGAGAGACCCCATTTGTGTATGAACTTTAATGGCTAGGAAATGTTTGTGAAGCCAATGAGTGTGTAAGAGTTCGTGTTTGTATGAAGAACGGATGAGTATTGCAACTCCTTCATGTGCTTCATCTGGTGACTGGTAAGAGGTGTAGCCATAATGTTTGATTTTATATGAGTTCGTGATGTATGTGCTATTTAATAATAGCACATCAGGTCTCTCGATCTCAATAAAATCTGACACCATGTGTCTAATGTTGAAATATGCCCGCACATTAAACTGTATGATCTTTATGAATTTTTAGGTTTTGATGGGGTGCTGGTGGGGTTTTGTGCATGTACAAGAGCATGAGGGTTGCGTGATTCAATGAGTTGGGCAGTTATTGAGGAGGGTGCATCTTGGAGGATGGTGGTAGGAATTGTAGGATATTTACAGCGGGAGGTGGGAGTAAGACAACGGGTTGCTGAACGGGCTCGGGACGAGACAAGATGAGTTACAGAAGAAATGACTGAAGTTGTTGGGGGATGGAGGGAGACAGAAGGCTTGTTGACAGGGACCGGGTGAGAGGTATCAGAGGTTGTAGTGTTAGTAGTCAGATTGGAAGTGGAGAGGACAATGTTGGGAGAAGAGGTTGAAAGTGCCTTTGACATGGATGCTTCAGTTTGGGATAGTCCAGGATGTGCTGTTTGGTCAGTGGCACCGTTTTCTGTAGCAGTCAGGAGTGGGTTGGTAGGAGATTGTGGGGGAACTGTAGTATTTTCTTCAGCTGAAGTCATGGTGTTTTGTGGAGTGAGGACTGTAGGCGAGAATGGAGCAGAGCGCAATAGTTGAGTAGGAGGAACAGAGATACTAGGAAGGCCGTTATGAGTGAGAAAGATTGGAAGATAGTCAGCAAAGTCACGGCCATCGTCCTTGGCCTTCAAGTAAGCAGCTTGTACACAGGCAGTGACTCGTTCATATGCAAGGTTCTGAAGAGGAGAATAAGGTGGAGGTGGTGGGTGAGGGAAGAGAGGTGGAGAGGACTGAGTTTGTTGTGCAGTATTATGATGATGTTGCTGGTGAGGTGAAGCATTAAGGACACTGGCATAGGACATTGATGTGGCTGATGCTGTTTGGTGATGAGATAGGTTATGGGAGGTTGAAGAAGAGGAATGAGGGTGTGCTTGAGTGCGAGGTTGGTTATTGCGAAGAGATTTTAGGGTTTGCTTTCTCAAAGGGCAAGATTTGTCAACTGCTGAATGACCTCCTTGGCAATTGATGCATTTTAAAGTGTTGGCAGAGCACTGAGTGTAAAAATGGCCTTCTACAGAACATTTTGAACAAATTTGTGGGCTTTTACATTTCCGGGTTTCATGACTGTATTTGTAGCATTTAAAGCATTGCAGCAAAGGAAGATAGTCAACTGGACTAATGAGATAGGGAGGAGTGCTGGTGTGGAGGATTTTAATTCCATGGTGCAAGAGTTTTTGAGCTTCTGTAGGGGAGGAACATTGGATCTTGAGGTGTTTTGTATTGGGCACTGGGTATATCTCCATTACAGTAATAGCATTCCTGTGAGAGATGTCTTGAGAGAGATTGATAGTAGTAGGTGCTGAAAGGACAGAGCTGTCGACATTTCTTACAAGTACAGAGCATTTAGTTTTTTGTTCAATAGTGAGAACAGGAGTAAGTGAGGCTTGTGTGAGTTTTCTGAAAGTAGGTTCCTTGAAACAGGCAAAAAGGTCGTCTTCAGAGGCAATGAGAAATTTGATGGTGTTTGTGTTGGCATGTTTTATATGGTTAGTGGCTGGTGTGCCAGTGGCATTGTAAAAGGTAGTGATGCAGTCAACTGTGTCTATGGGTGTATTCCCAGTGTAGGTCATCCGTAGACAGTGAGCCATTGTGACTCACTGTCTACTGACAGTCCCGTGTCTTGTGCCAATCACTGCGATTCCATTAGCTCAGTGGGGGGGTCAGTGTGCTCGTGAGCTGTGGGTTGGAGCTCGGTTGTCAGAGGCGTAATTCCGGGTTCCTAGCAGGCTAATTGAACCCGGTTCGGCACAAATACAAAGTATTCGTGAGTCCTGAAGGTGTTACTCAAGGGCAACCCCCACTGCTAGTTGACTCGCACTATCACGAGGTTCTAGCAGTGGATCGGCATAGCAAACAAGCCAGGCAGGGAGACACAGGGCGCAAGCACGTGCTGTGACCCCACCTGGGAGGAAAGGACGAATACCCCACTGCACTTTCACCGCACAGGGGGTAGGTCCCGGCCTGAAGAGGAAGAAATGTTTAGCAGAGGAGAGAAAGAGTGCTATACACGGCAATACACATTACGTAAGTTAGGCCATCCAGCTGTCCCTGGTTTTATTCAGGGTGGCAGTACGGGTTGGCCCACTAGGGTAATGTATCTTTGCACGTTATATCACTGATAGAGCTGTAACATAAACCGTGAACACGCCGAGAGGAAGAGCCGTCGTTGCCTGAAAAAGAGGTGTGTGCCAGTTTGCCTGGGTGTTGCCTTGGATGGAAGATGGCTGTGATAAGGATGTGGCCCCAGGTAGGGTTACCACGAGAGTATGCTCGTCTGGGCCGACCAAGCGGCCCTGACCTTGCAAGTTAGCAACAGGTGCTACTAGCGCTCTGCATCTCTGGCTGTTGTTAAATCGATGCTGTTGGATCACTGTGGTGGTTGTGATGTCAGATGCCTCAAAACGGTGGTCCCATGTAACTGCAATAATGCAGAGGCAGGTGGTTGCAGGTGCGGGGGCGCTCAAACAGCGTATCGCCTAGATCTCACTGCGAGCGCGACGTGCTGCTGCTTCCGTTGTCGCACGATTTCCCGACTATATCCCATCAAGCGGACGTACTAGTAGCATTGCAACTCCTGCCTGCCCTTACTTTACGCTTGTGGTCGAGTAGACACGGCTTTCTCACAACGCTTTCAAAACTGCAGTTGCCTACTCGTCTGTTTCACGTCCCTGTGAAATGACTTTTGCACAAATCCAAAAAATAGAGCAAAATCAGCGATAATAGTGATTGAGGTGAGCCGCCTGTTGGCTGCAGCCAGAGGAAGGAGGGGAGGGGCAACGGGGTGACGTAGGCGAGTCGAGCAGCCAATGGCGCTCGAGCAAGCGCCTCGAGACGGCGTATATAAGCAAAAATTTTTCGGCGCCGGCCATCACAAACCACAGTTGTTCACCATGGCTCGCACCAAGCAGACTGCTCGCAAGTCCACGGGAGGCAAGGCTCCTCGTAAGCAGCTGGCCACCAAGGCAGCACGCAAGTCTGCTCCTGCCACAGGGGGTGTGAAGAAGCCTCACCGTTACAGGCCCGGAACGGTCGCCCTGCGTGAGATCCGTCGTTACCAGAAGAGCACCGAGTTGCTCATCAGGAAACTTCCCTTCCAGCGTCTGGTGCGCGAGATTGCCCAGGACTTCAAGACCGATCTTCGCTTCCAGTCGTCTGCCGTCATGGCTTTACAGGAGGCATCCGAGGCTTACCTGGTCGGTCTCTTCGAGGACACTAACCTCTGTGCCATCCACGCCAAGCGTGTCACCATCATGCCAAAGGACATTCAGCTTGCTCGCCGTATCCGTGGAGAGCGTGCATAAGCTAAATCGACCACCCTAGTATACACCAAACTCGGCCCTTCTCAGGGCCAAAATATCCTTCTAAGGAGATTTCAGACATTCCTAGCATAATTTAGGTGTCATACATACATGTGATATCAATAAATCAAGTCATTTGTAGTACAACCTGTTCTCTTACAAACAAAACGCCGTCGCTTTTCACTCTTATGCACTGTCAAGGATCACCCCCCCCCCCCCCCCCAAAATAAAAATTGTCATACTGTACTAGAAATAAAAGCAGCTTGTATAAGTGACATATACTGTCCAGTCCTGTTTTATTCTGTTTTCGGTCCTCTGGCTTAATCTGTTAAGTTAGGAGATGACATTTTAAATTAACCGTTTTCTTGACATTTTCAAACCTAAGAGGGTGGCCTGCATAGTAATCCTAATGTGGAACATAACAATGAATCTCTAATCTCTAGAAAAAAGATACCGAGTGCTTATATGTGTTGAGAGAGAGAGAGAGAGAGAGAGAGAGAGAGAGAGAGAGAGAGAGAGAGAGAGAGAGAGAGACACACAGACAAGATAGACAAGACAGACAGACAAACAGACAGACAGACAGACAGACAGACAGACAGACAGACAGACAGACAGACAGACAGACAGACAGGCAGGCAGGCAGGCAGACAGACAGACAGACAGACAGACAGACAGACAGACAGACACTGAGAGAGAGAAACACACACAGACAGTTTCATAAATATTCTCATTTTATAGCTATTTGCTTTCAGTGACAGAGGTTTTTGTTATAATAGTATTGGTGTCTAACACTCACAATCTCTTTAGAAATTAAAGTGTGGCTCCAATGGAGCCGAGTTTGTTGGTTTGAGGCCAAGCCACCACCACAGGGCAGTAAGTAAGCCGTTTACTTGGAGGAGGTGTACTTGGTGACGGCCTTAGTGCCCTCAGAGACGGCGTGCTTGGCCAGTTCTCCGGGCAACAGGAGCCTTACAGCCGTCTGGATCTCCCGACTGGTAATGGTGGAACGCTTGTTGTAGTGGGCCAGGCGAGAAGCCTCGGCGGCGATGCGCTCGAAGATGTCGTTCACGAACGAGTTCATGATCGACATGGCTTTGGAAGAGATACCAGTGTCGGGGTGGACCTGCTTCAGCACTTTGTAGATGTAGATGCTGTAGCTCTCCTTCCTCCTGCGCTTCTTTTTCTTATCGCCCTTGGCAATGGCCTTCTGGGCCTTTCCGGCCTTCTTGGCAGCCTTTCCAGATGCCTTGGGTGGCATGATGATGCTCGTGCTGGCTGGCGTTGCGATACAATAATGAACTTTTGCGCGAGGCGAGCTTTCCTTTTATATCCCGCTCGCGACTCAGCTCAGAGCGGGTCGCGTGGCGGAGCGCGCTGATTGGTCAGTGGCGGGCTCCCTTGATCCTGAGCGGGGTATATAACACGAAGCTCGATCTGCGGGGCGGCATAAAACACCACAAACCCACAACAGCAGCAGCAATGTCAGGTACGCGGCAAGGGAGGCAAAGTGAAGGGCAAGTCAAAGTCTCGCTCCAGCAGGGCCGGACTTCAGTTCCCCGTGGGCAGAATTCACCGTCTGCTGCGTAAGGGCAACTACGCCGAACGCGTCGGTGCTGGCGCTCCTGTCTACCTGGCAGCCGTCATGGAATACCTCGCTGCCGAAGTTCTGGAGCTCGCCGGTAACGCCGCACGTGACAACAAGAAGACCCGTATCATCCCACGTCACTTGCAGTTGGCCATCCGCAACGACGAAGAACTCAACAAACTTCTGTCTGGCGTAACCATTGCACAGGGAGGTGTTCTTCCAAACATTCAGGCAGTTCTTTTGCCAAAGAAGACAGAGAAGAAGTAAGCACTTCTGCCACCCACCACGACAAATACCATAACCAGGCTCCATCCGGAGCCACACACACTTTAATAGAGAGATTCAAGTAGACAATCAACTTTCAAACATTAATAATAACATTTATATTGATTTCATTTGGAATGTGTACATAACAAACAAACAAACAAAACAAAATTATAGGGGATATTCAGCATCACTTGGAATATTAACCAATCATATAAATCCAATATATATTTTATATTTTACTTTAAGCGAGGAATTCATATTCTATTAATTTTTAATCATACAAATGAACAAAAGCAATTCTTCACTAGACGTAATGAATGAATAAATGATCAAGGTTTTAATGTGTTTCATGAATATATATATATATATATATATATATATATATATATATATATATATATATATATATATATATATATATATATATATATATATATATATATATATTAATACTTGTGAACCAGAATATGTTTGAGCAGCAGCGATCGTGCCTGCCATTGGCCGAAGTGCAACAATTCAAATAATTTAAAGGGCCTGCTCGGGTATATAAGAGAGGCTGGGAGACTGGGGCCGGTGGTGGGTGATGGGTGATGAGTGATGGTGTGGTGTGGTATGGTGTTGTTAAGAGTTGATTTACGGCCAGCCAGCCAGCTGCAGCCAAGGCAGGGCAGGGCAGGGCAAGGCAAGGCAAGGCAAGGCAAGGCAAGGCAAGGCAATAACAGAACAGGACAGGACAGGACAGGCAAGGCAAGGCAAGGCAAGGCAAGCAGGCGGGCGGGCAGGCGGGCGGGCGGGCGGGCGGGCGGGCGGGCGGGCGGGCGGGCGGGCGGCCGGCCAGCCAGCCAGCCAGGCAGGCAGGCAGGCAGGCAGGCAGGCAGGCAGGCAGGCAGGCAGGCAGGCAGGCAGGCAGGCAGGCAGGCAGGCAGGCAGCCAGCCAGCCAGCCAGCCAGCCAGCCAGCCAGCCAGCCAGCCACTCCCACTTTGTATTTATATGCATTCAATTTATATTCAAACATTATATATGTTAAGGGCCTAGTTTTAGTGTTTATTTTAAAAATGACAAACATCGAGTCGTTTTACCAGTCCTTTAGCGTTAACAGTGATGCATTTTAAAACTGAACAGAAATCACCTTTTCTGGATATATCAAATATCGAATCCGCTTAATGTGCCTACAATTCAATCATTCAAAAAATACATAATTTACATCATGCCTTTTCATAGAACAGACAATAAGATTTGAGACAATAAGAACTTTACTTTTATAACTAAAGTTGCACAATTATACCAACTCTATGGTGGCTGGGTGGTAAGGTGTGTGGCTGGTGTTTTGGAAGTCGCGAGTTCAAACGACCCAATGGGAGTACTTTTTTTTTTTGCCATACAATCTTCCTAATACTATTATGTAGGTGTGTGTGTGTGTGTGTGTTTTTATTCATTCTTTGGTTTTATAGATGACATACATATTGACTCCTTTTACCGGTCCTTAATTAGGCTCTGGGGAAGCAATGGTGGTGGTGCATTTAAAACTAAACCAAAAATCACCAGTTCTGGACGCGTCAAATATCATATCCGCTTAATGTGTCTACAACCTAATTACTTAAAACTACACTATTTAATTCATTCATATCATGTGCATATTGGTCATTATGCTCATACAACCGACATCAAAATTTATTTTCATTATTAGAATCATACATTTCATCAAGTAATACAGATACAAAGAGATTTTCTTTCTGAGAAGACCGTTAGTATTGGCTGGCTGGCAGGCAGGCAGGCATTTGAGGGTTATTATTTCGCCTGTTGATTGGGGGGAGGGTTGATGTGTTAGGGGGTTTTCGGTTAGGTGTGGTGGTGGTGATTGGTGGTGATTGGTGGTGATTGGTGGTGGTGGTGATTGGTGGTGAGTAGTGGTGGTGGTGGTGAGTAGTGGTGGTGGTGGTGGTGGTGGTGGTAGTAGGTGGGAGGGGGGGGGGGGGGGGGGGGAAGGGGACTGATGGTCTGTGGATTCCTTCTCCGTACCCCTTACATATAAGCAAAAACATGCCTTCCTGTGGGTATAGAAACATTAACACAAATTATATATGTAACTGATATTGTAGCCTTTTAAACAGAAAAGATTTGTACATACAAATACTTTTAAATTATCATTTATTTGTGGAAATGGCATTTACGTCATTAAATTGATACCTCAGCATCAAGCTTGTGTCCTGCAGCTGTGGTCCAGTGGTAAAGTGTATATAAGTGATGCGTATTCTTGGAGTTGCGAGTTCAAACCCGGATTAAGCTATATATATATATATATATATATATATATATATATATATATATATATATATATATATATATATATATATATATATATATATATATATATATATATATATATATATATATATATATATATATATAAAACAACATGTTTTGTTTTGGTTGTTTGTTTTTGTATAAAGCCTCACACACTATATTAAGCGAGTTTGTTTTAAACATGACATACATATTAATTCATTTTACCAGGCCTTATTCCACACAACTCCGTGAATTTCCCGTGGAGCCAGCCATTCAAACAAAAACAAACGAAACAAAACAAAACAAAACAAAAAACATTATTGCCAACAGCATTTGGTGTTCCCAGGCGGTCACCCATCCAAGTACTAACCAAACCCAACGTTGCTTAACTTCGCTGATCGGACGAGAAGCGGTGTTCTCAACGTGGTATGGCCGTTGGCATGAGACTGCCTACACATTGTGGCTAATAACCAACTCTTTTTAGTCATCACGGCAGGATACGGACCTTCTTGTGGTGTCTTAATGGTAATTGTATCCTAACATATTTTTGTCTCCTTGGCATGGATATTTAACATCGTTTATTCAGTCTTGGGTTTATGTTCTTTCGCCATTTACAGACATTTTACATCTACCTACTTCCTCAGCCTGCCCTGCCAATTTCTAATGAATTTGTGGATTTTCTTTTGTAATACATACATGTGTGTGCTCATCTGCTCTTCAGTTTTTATGATATTTGTCTCATCTGTCCTGCTTTATGATACTTTTACAAAGAACATGAACAAATGCTTCTATTTTAGAGAAGATATGGGATCCAGGTTTCGGAGCCGTAAAACCAACCGTTGTGATTGGTGGACGAGTTGCCAGGTTGCAGCTTCTGTACCGTGCCGGCACATAAATAGGTTCGGCTCAAGCGGCGGCAGCATCATTCCCCCGTGACTGTCTGAGCGTCTCTCATCACCTTGGTTATCTCATCATCATCATGGTAGAAGCAAAGCCTACCAAGAAGGCTGCGGCTGCTGCTGTGGTGGCCACCACCAGGAAACCTCGCGTCCAGGTTGCTCACCCGAAAACTAGTCAAATGGTTCTAGCCGCGGTCGCAGCACTCAAAGACCGTAAGGGCTCGTCTCTACAAGCAATCAAGAAGTACGTTGTTGCCAACAACAAAGTCGAGGCTGCCAAGATCGCCATTTACATCCGAAGATTTCTCAAGAAAGCAGTGGCTGACGGCATTCTTGTTCAGACCAAGGGAAGTGGAGCTAGTGGATCATTCAAGCTGGCCGTAGCAGAGAAGAGGGCCGTTCTAACTCCCAAGAAAGCCACCACAACCAAGAAACCATCTACAGCAGCAAAGAAGGCCGTGGTAACTCCCAAGAAAGCCGCCACAAGCAACAAACCACCTACAGCCTTGAAAAAGAAGCAGCAGCAGCAGCTTGTTGTTGGGAACAAAAAGCCCAAAATAAAGAGAGCTTCAAAATCTCCCAAACCACCCAAGGCAAAGAAAGCTGTCAAGAAAACAACAAAGGCAAAATAAACGATGACATGCAAGCAGCATGAATACACATGACAATAAACATCCAGGCCTCCCCCCTCAGTGGAGGGGCCTCATATGATTCCAAAAAGAGTTTAGTTTTGTAGACAAATAAATCATTACTTTTGGGGTAGATTTACTCTGTATATTATATATATATATATATATATATATATATATATATATATATATATATATTTATATATACACATGGGTGAGGTGATATGGTACCAAAGTTTTGGGTAAGGTGATTGACATTTACACAAGATAAAACACGAACCAATGGGAATAAAAACATAAGAATGGAAGTAACTGCAGAAGGCCTATTGGCCCATAACACAAGCACTTCCTCTTGATGCTTCTATATTGGTTCGGAGTCTTGAAGCTATAATATATATATATATATATATATATATATATATATATATATATATATATATATATATATATATATATATATATATATATATATATATATATATAATATATATATATATATATATATATATATATATATATATATATATATATATATATATATATATATATATATGCACACAAAACTAAATAGTCTTGTTAGACAAATTGCCCCTATTAGAGGCAAGTTGACTAACAAGCCGAATGACTGCAATTGTTTTGAATTTGAGTTAAATCTAACATAGAAATGTAATCAAACCTAACCTAACCTATGCTAACCCAAGCTAAGCTAACCTAACCTAACCTAAGCTAACCCAAGCTAAGCTAAGCTAAGCTAACCTAACCTAACCTAACCTAAGCTAACCTAACCTAACCTAACCTAACCTAACCTAACCCAGCAATTCATGATCTTAATATAATACTGTTAATTGGATAAACCAATTTGGAAAGAAATGTTCGAAAATAACAAAATTAACTGTGCTTGTTAGGAAAATTGGGCCTTGCATACTTGTCCCAATAGTGTGGTTCTCGCTTTTAGGTACGACATAAACGTATACCTAAGTTGAGAGAGAAAAAGATTCGCACTCAAACATGCATATCGATTGCCAGTCCTGAATTCTGGGTAGATATTCGTGTCCTCCCTTTTCATTTACCATCATTTGGATACTATCAAAACAGCTCTGAGAAGGATAAAATGAATAAAACGGGTAGCTCACTCATGTAAAAAGGAAGAGTTGGGAAAGATCTCTCTCTCTCTCTCTCTCTCTCTCCCCCTCACCCCCCACCAATGATCCTGCTCTGCTAGTATATAACGTAACAAACCTTCCCCCCCCCCCCTCCCTCCCCAATCAGAGTCCCTTTAAGCATGCGAGGATAAAAAATAGATTTCATAAGACCCAATGTGCTAGCTGATATCAAAACAATTTATGTTATCGTCTATTAAGCCCTTCAGTAAAAAAGTATAGGGACCTAATTAGGTCCCGTTTTGAGGTGGTGGTGGGTGGAATCGATGGATTAGCCAAGCTCTTATCCGCCGAATCCGTAGAGGGTACGACCCTGGCGCTTCAGAGCGTACACCACGTCCATAGCAGTGACGGTCTTCCTCTTGGCGTGTTCCGTGTAGGTTACAGCATCACGGATGACGTTCTCGAGGAACACCTTCAGGACGCCACGGGTCTCTTCGTAGATGAGACCCGAAATACGCTTCACGCCGCCACGACGAGCTAAGCGACGAATAGCGGGCTTGGTGATGCCCTGGATGTTGTCACGTAGCACCTTACGATGACGCTTGGCGCCACCCTTTCCGAGTCCCTTGCCTCCCTTGCCGCGTCCAGTCATGGTGTTGAAGTTGTGTGAATCGAATTGACGAATGCCATTCATTCATTCATTTAAATATAGGTCAAGATACCCTTATGGGTGAGCGTGGAAGTGGGGATAGGGGAAGAATTAGTGGGGGTGAGAGGAAGGGTTTTCAGTATGAGGTAAAGTGCCAGGGCTAGACCCAGCTGCATGGCATTGAAATCGTTATGACCAGACTAGGCAGTGAAGGCAAGGAATCGGATCTGTGACAACATTTCGTCTTTTCTGAGCACCCAGGGGGACGAATGCCCGCACGATTTCCCGACTATATCCCATCAAGCGGACGTACTAGTAGCATTGCAACTCCTGCCTGCCCTTACTTTACGCTTGTGGTCGAGTAGACACGGCTTTCTCACAACGCTTTCAAAACTGCAGTTGCCTACTCGTCTGTTTCACGTCCCTGTGAAATGACTTTTGCACAAATCCAAAAAATAGAGCAAAATCAGCGATAATAGTGATTGAGGTGAGCCGCCTGTTGGCTGCAGCCAGAGGAAGGAGGGGAGGGGCAACGGGGTGACGTAGGCGAGTCGAGCAGCCAATGGCGCTCGAGCAAGCGCCTCGAGACGGCGTATATAAGCAAAAATTTTTCGGCGCCGGCCATCACAAACCACAGTTGTTCACCATGGCTCGCACCAAGCAGACTGCTCGCAAGTCCACGGGAGGCAAGGCTCCTCGTAAGCAGCTGGCCACCAAGGCAGCACGCAAGTCTGCTCCTGCCACAGGGGGTGTGAAGAAGCCTCACCGTTACAGGCCCGGAACGGTCGCCCTGCGTGAGATCCGTCGTTACCAGAAGAGCACCGAGTTGCTCATCAGGAAACTTCCCTTCCAGCGTCTGGTGCGCGAGATTGCCCAGGACTTCAAGACCGATCTTCGCTTCCAGTCGTCTGCCGTCATGGCTTTACAGGAGGCATCCGAGGCTTACCTGGTCGGTCTCTTCGAGGACACTAACCTCTGTGCCATCCACGCCAAGCGTGTCACCATCATGCCAAAGGACATTCAGCTTGCTCGCCGTATCCGTGGAGAGCGTGCATAAGCTAAATCGACCACCCTAGTATACACCAAACTCGGCCCTTCTCAGGGCCAAAATATCCTTCTAAGGAGATTTCAGACATTCCTAGCATAATTTAGGTGTCATACATACATGTGATATCAATAAATCAAGTCATTTGTAGTACAACCTGTTCTCTTACAAACAAAACGCCGTCGCTTTTCACTCTTATGCACTGTCAAGGATCACCCCCCCCCCCCCCCCAAAATAAAAATTGTCATACTGTACTAGAAATAAAAGCAGCTTGTATAAGTGACATATACTGTCCAGTCCTGTTTTATTCTGTTTTCGGTCCTCTGGCTTAATCTGTTAAGTTAGGAGATGACATTTTAAATTAACCGTTTTCTTGACATTTTCAAACCTAAGAGGGTGGCCTGCATAGTAATCCTAATGTGGAACATAACAATGAATCTCTAATCTCTAGAAAAAAGATACCGAGTGCTTATATGTGTTGAGAGAGAGAGAGAGAGGAGAGAGAGAGAGAGGAGAGAGGAGAGAGAGAGAGAGAGAGAGAGAGACACACAGACAAGATAGACAAGACAGACAGACAAACAGACAGACAGACAGACAGACAGACAGACAGACAGACAGACAGACAGACAGACAGACAGACAGACAGGCAGGCAGGCAGGCAGACAGACAGACAGACAGACAGACAGACAGACAGACAGACACTGAGAGAGAGAAACACACACAGACAGTTTCATAAATATTCTCATTTTATAGCTATTTGCTTTCAGTGACAGAGGTTTTTGTTATAATAGTATTGGTGTCTAACACTCACAATCTCTTTAGAAATTAAAGTGTGGCTCCAATGGAGCCGAGTTTGTTGGTTTGAGGCCAAGCCACCACCACAGGGCAGTAAGTAAGCCGTTTACTTGGAGGAGGTGTACTTGGTGACGGCCTTAGTGCCCTCAGAGACGGCGTGCTTGGCCAGTTCTCCGGGCAACAGGAGCCTTACAGCCGTCTGGATCTCCCGACTGGTAATGGTGGAACGCTTGTTGTAGTGGGCCAGGCGAGAAGCCCTCGGCGGCGATGCGCTCGAAGATGTCGTTCACGAACGAGTTCATGATCGACATGGCTTTGGAAGAGATACCAGTGTCGGGGTGGACCTGCTTCAGCACTTTGTAGATGTAGATGCTGTAGCTCTCCTTCCTCCTGCGCTTCTTTTTCTTATCGCCCTTGGCAATGGCCTTCTGGGCCTTCCGGCCTTCTTGGCAGCCTTTCCAGATGCCTTGGGTGGCATGATGATGCTCGGCTGGCGTTGCGATACAATAATGAACTTTGCGCGAGGCGAGCTTTCCTTTTATATCCCGCTCGCGACTCAGCTCAGAGCGGGTCGCGTGGCGGAGCGCGCTGATTGGTCAGTGGCGGGCTCCCTTGATCCTGAGCGGGGTATATAACACGAAGCTCGATCTGCGGGGCGGTATAAAACACCACAAACCCACAACAGCAGCAGCAATGTCAGGACGCGGCAAGGGAGGCAAAGTGAAGGGCAAGTCAAAGTCTCGCTCCAGCAGGCCGGACTTCAGTTCCCCGTGGGCAGAATTCACCGTCTGTGCGTAAGGGCAACTACGCCGAACGCGTCGGTGCTGGCGCTCCTGTCTACCTGGCA